>NC_073691.1:133783880-133804908 GCF_029784155.1 Uranotaenia lowii | reverse complement strand
CGCAACTCATTCTGTTTTCCTGTTGTTATGAAACGAAATCACTTCAGATTGTATCGCTAGGAGTGGTGATAAGATAAAGCCTTCCGGTAAACACTTTCAAGATATGAGTAACTAGCCACAACGTGTCGAAAATCGGAAAACCTTTCATTCGATAAACTGCGATGAGTCATTCAACGATTTTAACGAATGCCGATTCTTGAGTACACTTCTGCCTCAATAAGTTCAATAAGTAGTGCCTAAACAATTCCGCCACACGTCATGATGCTGAAAGAGCTCTTTTGTTCAAAGCCAATGAACCGTGTCCAGAATAAGCCAAGAGAATGAGATCTTCGTCGATTATTATTTTATTATAACATGTGTAGTGTACATATTTATAAGAAAACGGTCTCGACGATCGAAATTGGCCACATCAACCAAACCGAGCGATGATGTCGCTGAATGACTGCAAGCTTCTAGACCGGAAACCCTACCCTGCCCGTGCATTAAAAACTGTTCCATACTCCTAATGCTCGCTCATATGGATGTTGAATGGACAAACAATCAAACGACTTCTTACTTGTGCACTCGTAGAAATCATTTCATAAATTCCCCTTCTGGAGCAACCAAACTCATTTGACTCAACTCAATACACAAAACCCGTCCAAAGAAAAGCGATGTGGCTAAATGCTTTTTTTATTGCGTCTTCTTCAATTTTGTTTAATATAAGGGACCAGTCATTTGCTGCGATCAGAGCAAAAAAAAACCTCGGGTGAGTTATGCTTATGCAGGCATTTTTTTACTTGCTTCGGATCACATAAATAAACACTCAGTCGGGAATTGAACGATCGTTCTAAAGACTAACCTAATGAATTTGAATTTGAATTTTGAACTTCGACGCCAAACATCAGAATTGTAAATTCTGAATTTAAAATTTAAATTTTAACTTAAAGATTATAGAAACCAAAAATTAAACCGAAAAAAGAACTGCTCGAGTTCGTTTCTTGATCGGAGGATGTCTCCTAGGAAACAAGGAGGATGCTTGATTTTATAATTATGTTCTAACTGAGATTCCCCCTCCTTCACAGAACCTCTCGCTATCTTCCTCAAGTTTCCTTCCGTTAGATTGATGCTTATGTATAAAAATCCCAACATAAATACATAATACACAGGCACAGCCAGAGTATCAAAACAATCTGCGAAACATCTGTGCGACAAACCCTCGACCCTCACCATCAATACGGAGGACCAGCTGATGAGGGATTTCTGGAGCTGCATAACTAGAATGAATGCTTTCGTTGAGAGCATAGCGCCAAAAGCATAAAAGCAGACGGGAGCAGCATAGTCACAGAGAAAAGAAAACATAACACGCAAAGCGAAACGATTCATAAATAAGTATGGAGCGGAGGTTGGTGAGTCATCATTCATCAGCTTGCCGGGCACACGCTTCGAAGCCGATCAACCGATGTTATGGGTTTCTAGTCGATCGGTCCTGTCAATAGCAATGAAGTTGAAGAAGAAGGACTCACAAATTTCACATCTGGATCGAGCCTGGGCTCGATCTTGGTTTCGAGGAACGACAGTAAAAAGATTGCATCCTTTCCGCTGAAGAAGCAAAGTTGTTGGCGCTTATTTCATTTCAAAGTTTCTATTCTTTGAATATGTAGCATGTTTTGACGGTTGCAAGGGGAGCTAAGCAAGCCTTGGTCGAAACGGTCGTGTTTTTTTTTTAGCTGGTACAAATTTTTGGTGTTTAAGCTTAACGAAACTTTTAAGATAAATTTCATATATTTGTAATCGGCAAAGTACTTTATAAAAATACATTTTCAGTCCCTGAAGAAGATTGAATCGTTGGATTCATAATAACAAAAATCGTTTTTGCTTTAAAAAGCCTGCAAGCCGGAATACCCATAAGAATAACATTATATTCAGTCGATCCCCATACACAAAAGTTCAAGTTTTTGGGAAAAAATAAAATTTAGGTATTAATTTGTCGTTGAAGTGAGATCCAGTGTATTCGAATGATTTTCGTCTGGTCGCAGAACTATTAGCAGAAAAAGTTTATTTCAAATTCACTGCGTAGTCCTCGGTTTTGAAGAAATTTTCTTTGTGAAAAATACCTGATCATCTGAAATTCGGAGCCCATAGATGTGTTCTCGCAGAATTATGTTCAAACCAAGTGAAGAATAGAAAAATTTCAAATTGAAAAGAATGTGGTTTTAACGTTTGAATTCCTAATCGAAAGACAAATGACACATTCCACGCGCTTGTACCGCTCAAAAGTGATTTTTATCCGTTCGCGTATCAAAAAATTTCAAAATTGTCTATAATTTTGATAATTCAAATCACACAAAACCAACGGAAAAAAGAGAAAAAAGTTTTTTTACACATGTTTTAGATGATTTTGAAAATCAGTTTTTTTGTTGAAAAACGTGGTGTTTTTGACAACTTTTACAAAATCGTGAATTTTAATATATGGATGATTTTTTTTTGGAAATATTTTTAGTATGTTCAGAAGCCAAAAAACACGGCTTCGTTTTGTAGAAAAAAGAATTTCTTTATATCCAATGTAGTTGATTTGAAAAGCGAACAAAAACAGTCGCTAATGAGTGAATTCACGTCACAAAAAAGGGAAGTTTTTAATTTTACGAGAAAACTCTGACTTTTTTTAATAAAAAATGAGATTTTCTTTAAAAATGACAAGACGATTTTAAAACTCTACAATTTATAGGCATCGTTTGGAATCTAGCTGAGTTACAACAGCGCGAATGAGTGAATTCACGACACAAAATATGAATTTTTGTTAAATTTTATATGAAAAACTAGCTGACCCGGTGTGCTTTGCTACACCCTCCAAAATTTATCGAGATTTGTGGTTCCTAGCTATATAAATGGTCATTTTTTTGCACAAAATTTTTAATTCAATTTAAAATTATTGAAATGTTTCATCGAAATAAAATTGCAACTTTTTTATTTTAAAAACTAAACCATTTTTTCTTAATCCGTGTTTTAATCCTTTTTATGACTCTGGATCTCTTTGCTTCATAAGTTTATAACTTATGCCAAAATATTTTGTTTTTATATAGATCTTCGCTGTCTATTTTTAATACGGAGTGGGTCTCAAACTTTCATAGAACACTTTTTGAATCAAAATAACGGCAAGGGACATTTTTTTCACCCATTTGTTCTCGTAACATCAGAAAAACACTTCTTGTATACAAATACGATCCCATGTTATATATGGCTCCCTTCGCTATAAGATCTCGAAATATTCAAACAATGGATGACCCTCTTTCCACTATAAGATGAGGGGGCCTAAAACCATCGAAGTAACATTGCCCTTACACAATATGCTCCCATGCAAATTTGGATCCATTTTCTCGATTAGTTATCGAAATATTTTTTAAAAAATGTATGAGTGACCCTCTTCCCACTTTTTATCGTTCCACTGAATGGAGGGAGGGGTGTTAACCACCGGAAAAACATTTCTTGTGCTCGAATACCTTCTCATGCCAAATTTAGTTTCATTTGCTTTATTAGTTGTCAAGTTATGCTATAAAATTTGTATCGGAGCCCCTCTTCCAACCTATATTCTGGTGGGGCTCAAGATCAAACATTCCGTGTATTTAAATACACTTCTATACTATGCTATGCTGTGCTGTTTCATTTGCTCGAATGTATGATTGTTCCCAAGTCAATATTTGGTTCAATTTGTTAGATAAGTTCTTGATTTATGCAAAACAATCGTATGTGTACTCCCGTCTTCCGTAACTGTATCCCCAATTGAAAGAGAAAGAAGTCTCAAAAAAGGAAATAACCATTTTACGTATCCAAATGCTTTCCCATGCCAAAGTTGTTTCCATTCACACAATTAGTTCTCGAGTTATGCGAAAAAATATAGAGGACCCCTCTCAATCACCCCACTGGAAAGAGGTAGTAGTACCAAAGATTCACAAAAACATTCTTTGTGCTCAAATTGCCTCGCAAGTCAAATTTCGTTCCATTTACTGGGTAAGTTCCCGTGTGATAAAACAAATTGTATGGGAGCACTCTCCACTCTTTAGATTTTCCGACTGTAAGAACGAAGGGTTCTCAAACTACCATAGACACATTTCTCGTAATCAAATACCTTCCCACACCAATTGCTTGATTAGTTTTCCAGTTATGCTGAAAATTGTAAAGAAGCTTCCTCCCCACTTTCTATTTCCTCACTGGAAAGAGGGAGGGGTACCAAATATTCATAGAAATATTTGTCGTACCCTAACACCCTTCCAAGCCAAATTTGGTTTTATTTGCTCGGATAGTTTTCAAGTTATGCAATAAAAAAGTTATGGAAGCCCCCCTCCCTTCTTCCTGTATCTCCACTGGAAGGAGGGAGGGGTCTGAAATAATCATAGAACCATTTCTCGTATTCCACTACCCTCCCATGCCAAATTTGGTTTCATTAGCTTGATTAGTTCTCCAGTTCTGTACAAAATTGTAAGGTAAGCCCCCTCCCCCCTTTCTATCTCCCCACTCGAAGGAGGAAGGGGTACCAAATATTTTTAGAAACATTCCTCGTAACCAACTTCCCTCCCATGCCAAGTTTGGTTTGATTTGCTTGATGGGTTCTCGAGTTATGAAGACTTATTACTTTTAAATGAAAGACCCCCTCCCCCCTTTCAGGAATAGGGAGGGGTCTCAAACTATTATAGGAACCTTCCCCGGCCTCCAATACCCTTATACGCTAAGTTTCACGCAAATCGGTTCAGTAGTTTTCGAGTCTATAGGGAACAGACAGACAGACAGAAAGACAGACAGACAGACAGAAATTCATTTTTATATATATATATATAGATGTGCTCTGAAAGCTGTTTTGGCCCTCCAGATGGTCGGATTTTTACAAGTCGAGTATAATTCAGTTGATTTTTTTTAATAAGTTCATTATTTTCAAATAAAAATACAAAAAGATTGAAAAAAAAAAATTTTTTTTTAGTGAATCTTTATATAAAGACAGGAATAATTATAACATATGATCCCTCAATATGTTGCTATTCAAGTGCCAATCAAAATAAGGAGAAAGTTAGGTGCAGATACTGAAAATTTATGATTGTAAAAGTCGGAACAACAAAATATCGTTTTTGAAAGTGTACATAAAATTTGAAGACTCCAAAGAATGGTTCAGTATAACCACAGTATAACTTTATAATTCGTGACGTGAATTCAGTCAACTACCCTGTTCTGTTTGAACTGAGTGAATTCACGTCACAACTTCAAATAAGCATAACTTCGTTCGTTGTTGTTCAATCGAAAAGCTACAGCTAAAGCGTACATCAAATTGTGGGTAATTATTTTCTCTACAACTCATTCGAAGACACCGATACTCTATTTCCACAGACAGAACAGAAAATCAAAGTTGTATGTACTGAAGTCAAAAATGGTCAATTCTAGCGTGAATTCACGTCACAAATGTAATCGATCACAACAAAAACAACTTAAAGTTTGAATTGACCAAATTATATTTATTTTGAAGAAAATTCAATTTGCGACCGTTAGCTACAATTTTTTTCATTTTCAAGTAAATTGGTTGACTTCTAGAATGATAACAGTGCAGAAAAGTCCGGAATAGCGATTTCACGTCACGGTGGAATGTGTCAAATGCAGATTCGATTCGATTCGAAATAAAAATTCGATTTCCCAGGAAAAGTGTACGCTGACTGGCATTTCAAATCAGTGTTGCTGATGAAAAAGGTGCTTTTTACAAATTGATATTGATAATTAAAATGAATATTCAAATAAATTAAGAAGGGCTCTAAAGCTCAAAACGCATGTTTGTCGGTAACAAACGTTGTCTGTTCTTAGCTTGCTATGATATTTTTTTTTTCTATGGGCTTATTGAGTTATCTGGAAAAGAAAAAAAATGTTTGGGTCAAGATTGTACATGTATTAAAGAGTGTCCACGATGAAATTGCCACACTATGAAATTGTTCCAACTTTTGAAACGTTGGGTAGAATTTAATGAAAATTTGAATGGATTTAGTTCATAGTGCATTGTTTACATCCAGCAAGTTTTAAAGTCCTGTGATCAAAACTCGCGGAAGCGGAGTCGAAAGAACAGCTCGTGCCTGATAAAATCTTGCGCATTCATCACGATAACAAGGATTTCTCGCATCGTTCCATCGCTAAAACGTTGGGAATCGCGAATTCCACGGTGTCGCGAGTGATTAAGCGGTTGGAGGAACGATTGACCACCGATCGGAAGTCCAGCAGTGAAGGAAAAAGTGTTCCGTACAACACCATGTGGCTAAAAGCTGCACCTAAGCCACCATCCAGAAGGCCAAAACTAAGGCTGGGCTTCGAACGTTCAAGGCACAAAAGGCCCGTAATCATGACGAGAAGCAGAACAAAACTCATGTCAGGACGTTGTACCTACATATGCTGACGAAAATTGAATGCTGCATAATGGATGACGAAACTTATGTGAAGGCCGACTTCAAACAGATCCCCGGCAACCTTTTTTTCACGGGCAAGGATAAGTTCAGCGTTCCGGAGCATGTCCGCACTCAAAAGTTGTTCCAAATTTTCCCAAAAATCTTCTGGCCGGATTTGGCCTCATACCACTACTCCAAGGACGTGCTGGAGTGGTATGCGGACAATAAGGTGAATTTCGTGCCGAAAATGTTCAACCCTCCCAACACTCTGGAGCTCCGCCCCATCGAGAAGTACTGGGCGATTATGAAGCAGCACCTTCTTAAACGATCTAAGGTAGTTCAGACAGTCGAGGAACTAAAGAAAATATGGATTTGCATGCAAAAAACGGTTGATTCACAGGTTGGGCAGAATCTTATGGCCGGGGTTAAGGCCAAGGTACGGGCATTTGCGTATGGACTGTAAATAAAATACGAGTAAAATGGTAAAATGAAGTTTAATAATTATTTTTCAATCTCTGAAAATTTGATGGCAATCGGACGGAAACTCGAATTTTGCGAACCAATTTTGTGTGTGGCAATTTCATCGTGGACACCCTTTAGTTAGAGTGAGATGCAGATGCAGCTTCGCAAAACTGCTAACACGCTTGCGAGTTTCTCTGGAGAAATGAAGCTTTTCGTCTTCATTATCAACACCTAATGGAGTCGAGTTACTCAAAGATAAGTCCCTTAATAATTGTATCTCGTGCAGTGAGATGCTTCTTTTATTCTTGTATTAAATACTGAACTTTTTTTGATGGTGGAGAACTATGGGAATCTTATGGGAATATCGGGGTTTAAATTTTTGAGAGCTTTCCGAGATCTAAACAGACCTTAAAAAGTTTTATGTTCTAAGAATATTTTCCTCTTTTTTATTTTCAAGAGCAAGTAAAGGCGCTTTATCCTTGGTAGATGATCATAAATGATTGTACTCAGGAATCATAAACAGTTCAAAAAATAAAGCCTAGAATTTCAAAATCATTTTATCCATTGCATCCAATTCTTGAAAATGCATCTCTTGGTTTTGTGATTTCTGTGTACAAAATAAACGATTTCCAGCTGCTGAAGCTATGTCCTAGTGATTTGTGTAGTTGCTTCACATAACGCATGGTTTCTTCAGCATATTTCTTAGCATTTTTCGAACGATATTGCCAATTTGCCTGATGCCTCTGCGTTCTCTGCTCCATGGTAGGCCCAACCATTTCATGTTTTTGATTATTTTAATATTTCAATGCTAAAATACTAAAAGCATGAACATAGAAAAAAAGAATAATAACCTTCTTTTATTATTCTTTGGAACTCAGACATAAGTCGACAACGTCTCTTTGAAAGTTTTTAAGGATTCTCTACCGGTACTAGCTAATCAGCTGACACAAATTATAAATACGAGTCTACGATTAGGAATAATACCTTCTACAAGGAAGCATTCGGCTTTTGTTCCAATTGAAAAAGAGAAAAAAGCACGAGATGCTAAATTATATCGTCCGATAAACATGTTGGAAATACAAGAAAAGGTGCTGGAGTTAGCAGCTAAAAAACAATTTCTACATTTTATTAAGTCAGAAGGAATATTGATTAACGAGCAATCTGGATTCAGAAAGCAGCATTCAACGGAGTCTGCAGTGAACTTGATACTTCGAAATTGGAAGGCCAATATTGAAAACGGTAGTTACACAGTTGCTGTGTTTCTGGATTTCGGGAGAGCTTTTGAAACGATTGATCGTTTAAAGTTGGTGAACGTTTTGAAAAGAATAGGTATCAACGGAACGGTACTTAACTGGTTCAAAGACTACTTGAATAATAGAATGCAAAGAACAAAATATGGGTCATCATATTCACGATATAGAGAAAATAATCTAGGAGTCCCCCAAGGAAGTGTTCTGAGTTCCATATTATTCATATTGTACATCAATGACATGAAAGACTGTCTACGTTATGGTTCTCTTAAATTATTTGCGGATGATTCAGTCTCCTACTGGAGAGGTGATAACTTAGAGCTCGTTATCCAAGAAGCAAATGCCGATTTGAAAAATATTTCTGAGTTTTTAAAACATAAAAAATTGTCTGAATCTTAATAAAACCAGCTGGATGGTTATTGGTAATCGTCAAATAATAGTCTGCCCAGAATTGCTGATTGATGGTTGTGCCATCGAAAGAAGTTGACAAGTTGACGAGAATCCAAATTTCATAGCACATATTGACTAAACAATCAAGAAAATTGACATAAAATATGGGATACTTTGCCGAATTAGTCGCTATATGACTTTCTGGTCAAAAGTAAATTATGTTAAATCCGTGATCATGCCACACTTCGATTATTGCGCTACATTATTTCAGATTATATTCAGACTGCCGAATATTAGAAAAGAGATGAGCAAACGCTATCTTTTCTACAATTGATTGGAAAGGTTCAACAACCTACCATCGAGCATCAAAGATATTGTGAACATAAACACTTTCAACAAACGGACTGTTTGAAAATATGACCAATCCTGACAAGGATCATACGATGAAAGTGATGGAATCTGACGAAGGATCAGATGTTAAATTGTACGGTGATGGACATACGCGGGAGTAAGACTAAATAAGTCGTACAGAAAAGGGAAATTTAAAGTAAAATAAAATTATCCTTAGGATAATATGTCCCTCCCACTTCTAAAGAAGCGTATGGGGTGGAGGAAGGACTGAAATGGGACTAAGGGACCATCACAAAAAAAAATGACTGTGGAAGTGCGATTAGTGATTAGCGGTTAGTGAATAACATTTTTTAACGGTCGCCATGAAAGCAAATTAATGATGCAAAAAATGACAGATTTGATAAAAATTACAAAAAAAAGACAAAAATTAAAAATCATAAGATTTTAAGAATTACAAAAATAACAAAATGAAAGAATGCTGGTTAGAACATGTAATAAGCAAAAAAAATTAAAATCAAAAATAACAAAAAGTCAAAAATAAAAGAAATTACAAATGTTTTAATTTCGATTCGCTTTCATCCATTAATACGTGCAGATGAGTTTTCGTTTGAAAAGTGAACATTCAACAATGTTTACAGACAACCCTTTTTTGTCCTTCAACTTTAAATTCGAAGTGAGAAAGGGTTTGACACTTCAATGAAACACCAATGGGGGTGTTTTTGTCTCGATCGATTGTAAAATCAAGACATTACTGCAGAAACTTTTTATAAATATGTACAACTCCATATCTCACAATAATTTGTGCGATGTTTTTTTCGAATAACCATTTCAAAATCGGTGAAAACTTATTATTAATGGTTATTAATGAAATCTCTTGATGATCTCCGACTCGTGACGCTAAATTTTATTGCTGAAACCAATTGCCTGTCCCTAAAAAAAACCCCAAGTTTTCATCTTAATCCGATGCATAATCACGATGATATCGCGAAAAAATTTTACAATATGAAATTGGATACTTGAAATCAATTTCTGTCTCTCAAAACTCACATGTACAAAATTATAATATCAATTTAATTTGTTTCATAATCACGAGAAAATTGCAAAAAAAGTTAACAGTTAACTCCCTGATTCAAATTTGATTCCTGGAATCCACCAATATGGAAATTTCCATCCCAGTTCAACGTATTATAACGTACATATCGTTAAAACGCATTTCCATTGTATGGACGACCCCCTTCGAAATGAGTCATCCGAAAATTTCAAAACATTTTCCATCATTCCTGGCCCTAATGAGCACCCATTCCAAATTTCAGCTCCTAATGTTTTGAGGTTGCTAAATAAACTTATTTACGTCAAACCTAGGGAATTACCATGTATATTATACCTATTTGCCATTTCTTTCTTTTGATATTTTAGTAATTTTTGTCATAACTATCACGTTTGTCATTTTTGTCATGTTTTTCGTTCTTGTCATTTTTGTCACTTCGAATGTTTCAAAATATCTCAATTTTCTTATTGTTTTGTTTTTCAAAAAGGTAGTAGTAGGTACTTCTGGAATAAGCTTTTTTACGTTTTTCGTCAAAATTAAAATTTAGGAAGTTATAAAACTCCTTCGAAAAAAATTCCACAAATGCTACAATTGTTCTGTCACACTCGACAGAGACAATCAGCTTGTCTTTTCTGCGCTCCATCTTAATCGTTGTAACCTAACCGAGGGGGTGACTCAATTAAAGTGCCATCAATAACCTACTTTGATAACGGCCTACACGTTAGTAGTTATACAACGCCTACTACGATGGTGGCAAACGGAAGCCATCGAATCAGAACACTATAGGTATTCCTAAAAGCCTCCAGAAGGCGTCTGCTAGCTAACTAGATAAGAAATTTGAATGCACTAATGAAGCGAACCCGATCACCCCGAGGCAGGTTGTTATTCGCTGGTAAGAATTAACTCATTCATAACTATTTGATGTATAAGCTAGCTCACTTGCTCGACTAGTACATGTTGTGCTATGTAGATCTGTGTCGGTTCTTTAGTCACGTACTTGTTATTGATGATGGCGCGAATAAAAGCGTGCCATTTTTTGTTCACATTCTTGTTTAGCCGCCTCAAAGTTGTCAACATACCATTAGTCCACTAAAATTTTCACACTTAAATCAATCAACAACTTCTTTAAATCTCTTAAATTTAATCTTCAATTTCTGAAAAAAAAAGAAATAAGAAACCTCATTCTTATGTCTGTAAAGAATGCTACCGGGACATTTCAGTGACAACCTTATCTATCGTAAAACAGCTCGTTAGTACTTACTTGATTGAACGATCAAGCGAACGAACGAAAGACACACCGCAAAGTTGACTAGCCCTGTTCTGATAACAATTTAATTGGCGAAAATAAGGTCTAGCAAATAAACGAATAGGTACACTGAGCAGATACTGAAGCTAGGGCAAAAGTTCTACTACACCAGTTTTACTACTGACTGCTAGGCGACAAACCGAAGACACTCCAGAAAACCGACAAACGATGTCATTCAGTAGGCACATAGGTTTAGTTTGAAAACCAAAACAAAAAATAAAACAACCGATCAAGACATTCCGTTACAAATGTTGGAGCTTCCGACGATGGCAGCACATGGTAATAATCATACTAACACTTAGGCACATCCAGTACGTCACAATCAAAATCGTTCGTTATTGTTCAACTGTATGTTGGCGAATTGCTACAGTTGATTTTTTTGTGTTGCGATACAGACATCCCATAGTTATGGATGAATTTTGTTGATAAAATCACTCCGTTCCAACATTTTCCTGATGTCCAAATTAATTGATTATACTAGCATGATTTTTGTTCTCATTTTCCAAAAATAAAAATAAATTGAATTAAACATTTTGAGTTGGAGTTTTGCACCCCGAATTTTTTCTCAATATTTCTTGAAAGCCTTGACGGTGTATTGTGATGCAAAAATTGAAGAGTGCGTCATGTCAGCGTTTTATTACTCAACGACCGCGTTGACAGCTAACACGAGGCGACGTTTGGCGCGGTATTGTGTAGCAGCCTTTAGGCGTAATGTTTTTTGATGGTGTTATGGTGTTATTATCGCGCCAGTTCTAAATTTGAATTCGGAAGTCCAAGCTAACGACTTCCGACAATCGAAAATGAAGCACAAGATTTTCAAAAGTCTGTGATCTGCTGTTAGTCCATAACAACGTTTCTAAAAGTTTAATTTAAATGCACAATTGATGATGATATTGATTCATGGGTGGAGCTGAAGTTTTGTTAATATTTAGGGTTGGTGCTGAGTACTTCGAAGAATAAACCATTTGGTTTTCTAAAGCTCGATTGCTCGGGTTCGCCGGTGGTGAAATTGGCTAACGCGCCGTTGTACTGAAGCGGAGATTTCAGGTTCAAGTCCTGCCGGTGAGCCGTTGTATCTTTTTCGAAAAATTCATGATATTTACGGCTTATGTTCTTTCGTTCTTTGATAGCTTATGTTTCTTTAATTCTTTCCGTCATCTACGAAAATGTGATTATTTTCAGGTACAAAGATGTACCAAACGATTTAATAACATCAGTATTGACAGTCAATCATTTATTGATTAACAAATAAAAAACAGAGTGGTGCTACTTTTGTTTCGCTTAGTGTGCACTAAAGGGCAATGGATGCAGGCGCGGTCCTATGGGGGGGGGGGGGGGGTGATCGGGGTGATCACCCCCCCCCCCCCCCCCCAAGCGGCAAAAATCCGTTACAAAATGCCCGCAAAAGCTCTAATTTTTATAAAAAGTTGGAACTTTTCTTAGTAGATGTGCCTTCCAAATTTAAAATTTTTCCACTCCGTGGGGGTGTTTATTCAACAAAAAAGTTAATTTATCACTTGAAAGGCTCAATATTGAAAAAAGTCGGTCAACCAAACTCAAGCAGCTGTAACTTAGGATTCCCTGGACTGAATTATACCAAATAACTTTTGTTGATAAGTTACTCAACAAAAGTTTGTTGTTGAGTGTTGATTTGGAATTTGCTATTAATAAAATGCAGGGACAACTTTTTTTTAAATTGTCATTAATTTCTCTCATATGCCTCAATCAACACGAGCAAATCGCATCAAATTTTAGTATTTGCTTCAAATTCAGAGCTTCTGAATTCTTGATTTTTTTTTCAAATTTAATGAAAAGAAAAATTTGGAAAAGTCATATAGGGGGGTGAAAATGGTTATAACACTAAAATACTTGAAATATTTGTTTTGCTTTCATCATACATTTTTTGCCTTCAATTGCAAAATAAAAAATCAGGTTCTGAACAGAGATGTTAAAATCGCGAGTCTACATACTCGCACTTTGCCCTTCTTTGCAGAACGATTTTATTTCGTTAAACTCAATCTGCAATGATGCTATCTAAAGTTCAACTCGGAAAGCATCAGGAAGTAAGCTTCGGGTAAACTCGGCAGGAGTAAACAGCAATCGGGGGAGAAACATCAGCGAAGCAAACGAACAGTTCAGCGAATTAAAGAAAAAATCGTTTTCGTTCGGCAGCCGAACACATCAATCGGACAACGCATGGGGGCGTGGCTAAAAGTGATAGATACAAGGGAACGGGAAACGAGCGAGAGAAGGGTGCGAGGAATGTTAACTCGGTCCGTCGGGCAACGATCGCTCGTGAGCATTCGTGTACGGTAAGCTTCGTTCTGTTGTTTCATTGGTGTGATTTTATTCCTGCGAGGAGGGGAAAACATCAACTCGGAACTGTTCTCTTTGTTTTGTGTGCAATCACGTCATGATTGGAACGAAGATAAAATCAATCTGCACACAACAAGTTAAACTCGGAAAAAATCAGCCGAATGATTCTTTCCGAGGCGAGTTTAAACACCGCTGGTTCTGAATCACAGTAAAGGTTCTCTTTCGCGAGAATTTTTCACCTTCAATTAATCCACCATTCAAATATGAATTATAAACTTAAAATTAATAACCTATATTATGAAATTCAAAAACAAAAATTTAAATTTTAGATCTGATTTTATTTAATTCTGTTTGAAATGTATCACTTCAACAATCATATTATGGATGACTATGAAAAAAATACAAGTACTGCCAAACAGAAATCGAATATAAAATATTCATAGTAAGAGTTTAAATTAAAAAAAAATCTTCTTAAGAGATTTCAGCAACAACCAATCGAAGAAAGAGATTACGTTTTATGACTTTTGCGTTTCCTATGAGTTTTTAGTGCCAAAAAGGAACAAATAAGTATTTATATCAGCTGTTTCAGGAATTGGTGTTGGAGATAGAGATTCAAATTCATCTCTAAAACCCAAAATCTGCATTCAAAACTATAATACAAGAAAACTAAATTTACATTTTCCGATGTGCAAAGAATTTGAAAACTGATTTCAACTTATTTAGGAGCTCTAAATGCAAATTTTAATTATTTTATCAGCTTCTTTTTCCTGTATAAATTTTGAAAATACAAGGGTCATTGGAGAAATTTGTGCACTTTTCAGCAAAAGTGTAAAATATCAAAAAAATTTAGAAAAAAGAAATTAACTTAATGATCAATTTTCATAAAGACTGTGAGTAATTTACCATGAGAAAAAATTATAGAAGTAATCAATTTGTAAAATACGAAGATTATCTAGACGAAATCTGGATTTTTTTTCCGGGAATTTGTTACTTTTTAGCATTTTTCCGTCTTACCTGCATCATTGAATGAATAAAGGATAATGTAAAGATTTAACATATTTTTTGTTGTTCAGGTTAGTTTCTTCATCAATTATCATTGATCGATTTCACTCTGAACTGCTAAGTTTTAAAATTACTCAATGCCAGAAAATTAGAAGAGAAAAACAGACAAAAAAATCGAGTTTGAGACGCAAAAAGCTTTCAAAATCAGTTTGCCACGGTTTTAATTTTTCCCTTGTGAATTAAAAGTATCTCCTTGTCATTCCACTATTTTTTCGGCAACAAGGCATTCTATCATGCAAAACAGTCAGAAGATCTTTTAGTGATTTTTAACCAACACTCACTTTCAAGATCTACACCAATTATGTCACCGATACTCCTTTCAGCTCATCTACACAATAATATTGAAAATTTAATTTAAAATTTAGCTTAAGGTTTGATATTCTTAATCTGAAAGCTTGGCTATTTCAATTGATAATTATTGAGACTGTTAAAGAAGAATATTAACAATCAGAATTAATCCTTCATTTAATAATTTGCTTTATAATTCAAAATTGTTTAAAAAATTGGTAATTATGTGAAGGTGAACAAAGATATATAACTTTTCTTTATAATTTATTTGTTGTTATACAATTAAAATTGAAAATTTTGAATGAAAACTTTAAATTCAAGAGCAAATCAAATAAAATTCGGTTCCAGAATTTAGAAACTGATTTTGATAATCGTTTTTTTCTACTTAGTTTATATTTAAAGTCTTGATTTTATATATTGTGTTTCCAAATTTGAAAATTATAATACTAAATTTCCAAATCACGATTCAGTAAAATACCCCAATGAAGAATTCAATGCTCGTTAGTTATGTTTGTTAATTTGTTTATCGGACTTATCGATGAAAAGTAAAATACTTCCGATAAATTATAAAATACCAGATCGCTAACATTTAGAAGCTCAGGAAAAAAAAATTAAAATAACTTGAATATATTTTCTACGTGTCATCTCTCAACAACGTGTGTATTATTTTCATTGGAAAAATTTCATTTATAACGAGAAATTTTTAAAAGAGCTCTTAAAGTGACAATTCTAAAATACCAGATATACCTACAAATAAAAAAAAAATATCATCATTTTTCCGTAGTGGTTATTATAGATTCGCTGGTTGTTTTAGCCATACCACCCCCCCTCCCCCCGCAACCTCTCCCTTCTCCTTCCGCTCACTCAAATGATAGTTTTTTTCACCAGGTATTAACGTTCCTTTATATTGACTGATTTTTGAAAATTGGAAAATCACCCCCCCCAAGAGCCGACTCTAGGACCGCCCCTGAATGGATGTATGGGAAAAATTTCGTCATCGAATTTCAAAAACCAACCATATACATTTTGAAGGCCTAAAAAACTGACCTGTGCAAAATTTCAGCTCAATCGGACTTGACTTAAGGGTACCATAAAGAGCTCAAAAATACGATTTCGTGCCCTTCAGAAATCACCAAAAGAAGGACCAATAGAAATTGAAAAAAATAAAATTTTGCTTTCGATGTCAAATGACTAAGAAATGTCGCAATCATTTAGATAAAATGGTTTCCTAAAAAAAATTTGGCGTGAAACGACTTTTTGAGGCTTTTTCGAAAAACCGGTAGTTTTCTAAGGAATATTTTAGAATTGGCTTTTCAAATAAATCACAAAACGCTCCAAAGCTAATGTAACCCTTATAAATGTTTGAAAGGCATCTAAGAATGAATTTTGCACTAGGGTTGCCTATTTATTCTCCGCTAGGGTGGTCCTAAAATAAATAAGAACCATTAATAATAGGAAATTTCAAGAAAATAGTACACGTAAATTATGGTACAAATTATAAATAAGAAATTGAATAGAAAGACAAACATGGTAGAACTGACAAAAAAATTCACAAATTTATTTTTTTAAAGCTGTAGCAAAGCACACCAGGTAAGCTAATATTTTCTAAATTTGGAAATTAAATAAAATTGAGTGTTAAATACTGCCCCGCAAATTTTGCATTATGACGATTATATATAAAAAACGAGTGACATGTTAGAATCATTTCAAAAAAATTATGAGAATGTTTAATTATTGTTTAGAAAAGATTGTTTAGTTATATATGGCTGTTTTGCTACATTTGACCAGACATCGAGAATATTTGACTACTGTAAGAGATTCCGATTACGAGCTGAGGCTGAGAAATCATGTTGAAATGAATATGCCTATAGCTTCTAAATATTTCGAAATATAACAAACAAATCAACCCTACCTCCGTTGTAAAAGAATTCATAATCGCGAGATAACTGTACAAAATAATCAAACATTTAGCAGTGATAACAGCGTGCAGTGATGTTAGTGTGTGGAGTGAAGCGCGCGGCAGCGTGTGTTCAGAATCAATTTAAAACAGAACGATTGACCCCCTGCTTGCTTGCGCCTGATCGCGCGACGCGACGCAACGTCGTCGCTCTGAACGCTGCTCGTGGTTCTGGATCATCACATTTGCACCACTTTATCTTGTATGTAGGTAGGCCTATGTATATCGTGGTTAGATGCAAGTAGGTACACAGCATCGTCAAATGAAGAACCGCAGTTGATTTGATTCAATTGCTCAATTCCGGGAACAAACGGGGCGAAGGAAAGAAGCCACATGTGTTTCCAGATCGTTTGGTTTATTTTAGGTACTGTATCTCTACATTTGTATGTGCTACTCAAGAATGTGAATTCACTCACGCAGGATCCTCTCAATCCAGAAACCCAGATGCAGAACACGCGGACAGCTTTCAACGTACCACATTTGCTCGTGTAGGTATAGGTTTTCTAGTCAGGATGCCAGGCTCAAGAAACGATAATGTAAACCAACTTCTTCTAAACCTCACCACAGAAGGAGATCTATATTTATGTTTTCTGTTTTTTGTTTTTTTTTTTTTCAAAAATAAAACGTGCCAAGTTCGAAACGACTAACGCGCGCGATGCCCGAGCAACGAACTTAAACGGCAAAGCGATCAACTCTGAATGAATACCATGATTGTTAGATCAAGACTGTGTTGGACTTGGACGTCGTCGTTCTGACTTTGACGGCGACTTCGACGTCGTGTGTATTTTGAACTTGTAACTTATAAATCAGAGCATGGTAGTTGAAAATATTTTTGATGAAGAAATATTTAAAAACTCACGAAAAAAAAATCAGAGCTAAGAGGATTTGAATTCAGAATTATGAGATGTTTGTTTTGTAGTTTCTTTTGGGATTTTAAAATGAATTATGAATTCTTGTTCTGGACTGTTAATTAAATCGGAGTTAAGAATAAGCATTCAAAGTAAAAATCAGAACTAAGATTCAGGATTCAACAGGCATTCGAAACCAAACTCAAATTTCTGCAAAAGTATTTCATTTGAAACAATCAGAGAATAAAATTTGTGGAAACGTATTAAAATTTCGTGTGCATTTTTGTACATTTTTGAATGTATTTGTACATTTACACATTTTTGAATATTCTCCTCATTTCCCATTTCAATTTTCTTATGATTTCTCCTTTTAACACACCTAGACATTGCTAGTTCAATATATGTAGATATGTCAAAGTAGCCAAAGTCAACGAGATGGCTAAGGGAAAAGGGTATCTCAGAGTTAACATTTAACTTTTTATTTCGATAAAAACTAGACGTAGACGTATGAAAAATTCTCAGATGTATGAACTTATGAATTTATGTATGTACTTTAAATGAAACATCGGTAAATGGGATGTGAGTAGTCAATCAAGCTAAGTTAAGCTAAATGTCGCAGTCGGTAGAAAGATGTGGGCTAATTACAACATATAAAACTAAGTTAAATAAACATGTAATAAATTGAACTTTTTTGACGGTCGCCATTTGGTTGGCTGCATCAAATTTTGGACATGGGATCACGACGCGATCGAATCTGCGTTTGCTTTATTACTAACTACAACCGTTGGTCGAACCTAGATTAGCGAGGAACCTCTAAACAGTGAGAGAAGTCACCAGGCGCCATAAATTTCGTATCACAAAATCTCAATAAAAAAAAGTCATCAGGTATTCCAGTTTAGACTAGGTATCTGTTCTTCTTACCTATACTTTCGAGCAACGAGAGTAGCAACTTCTAAAACTCAATCATAGCACTGTTTCTCATTGAAAACAAAAGCAGAAACGGTAATTTCATTATTTTATATTGTTTTCAGACATTCTAAAATCTATATTTATTTATGAGTGAATGATTCCATGATTTATATATTATTTATAGAGTAATCAGAGGTACACATTTCTGTTTTTTAGGTGTTGTTCTTTCGTCACAATAGAGAATCCAGATGAAATTGTTTTTACTACTTTATTTCTCAGCGCGACACCTGTCTTATTTTACTGATATCATTTTTAAGGTTCATTTATTGTTTTTTTTTTGTTTGTTTGATCAGTGTTAACGAGTAGGTGAGAACACGTGAGGGATGATGGGTGACCCTGTTAATGTTGAGGTTTCATTGATCAGTTGAAGAAGAAAAATGTAAATAAATTGTATCTAATAAGTTTATTACATCAATTGTACAATGTTCAGTTTCTTGAATTCATTCTACAGTATCATCAAATAAAAGATTATTTATAAATAAAAATTTAAGGTCATCGATGTTTTTTTTTGTTAAAAGAAAGCGCAACGAATATCAGGTTGGTCAACGTTCCCATTAAAATAACGAATTAACTTCAAGCATCATCTAGTATTTCAGAGCTCATCTTCATTAATCATTCACAGTTTAAAAGCAAAATAATATTTTTCCAGCGTATTTACATTTGATGATTTCGTTAACTGTTCTATTTTTGCAGAAGATTGGATGAATTTATTTATGACGTTTTTATGATGATTTGTATTATATTTTTATATAATATTATTATTATTTTATATTATACTATATTATATTAAATTATACCTATTATATTATGTTATTATATTAAATTATTCTATATTATATGATTTTTAAAATTTGATTTTCTATTTTCATAATGTCTGCTAAAAATATAATCATAAGATCTAACACTTTATATTAATTGTTTTGGTTTTAGGCTCCATCAAATTAAAAAGATTATTGCTGTTTTTCAAAGCATATCCAGGTTCTTAAAACATGCCTTCATAATATTTTATCATATTTTTTTGTCATTATTTTAGAGATATTCAACCATAGCGGTGGAACCCTGTTTTAAACAAAATATTCTATTTTTCATGTTGTATGAAATTTTTCATATGTTCTAGATGACCCGGTATATCATATATCATAGAATGTGTGTGCATGATCAAATTTAGAATTTTATCAATATCAAAAATTCTTACAGGCTATCTGATGACATCTTTAATTAATTTTATCATTTTTAAATATTATTTATTAATATTATTATTTATTATCCTTATTATTGCTATTGCTCATTATAATTTTTAATTATTGTATTTTTTTTCACCCATATTATTTATCTTCATCTATAAAATAATAGTAATTATAATTGAAATCATAAACTAAATACATGTCCATCTTTAATTGGACGTATTAGGGTGCTAAGTTTATATAATTTGGCAATTATATATATGAAGTTGCTGGATATGTCAACAATAAAAGATGGAAAGACTAATCATAATTACATGACCCATTTGGTCATGCGGCTATGATTGGACGGGGCTTATTGGCAATGAAAGTAGCCTCGGGATGTGCAGTTGCCATTCTGAAATGGGTTGCTGGAATTTCAATAGAGCTAACACCACCAGCACCCGCGATTGAACAATTTTAATCAAACGGATTAATATTGGCTCTTTTGCATAACATACCTGCCAGCTCAGGGGGTCGTTGGATGGATTATACATACATACATACATACGAGAGTAGCAACTTCTAAAACGTAGTTATTCGACTCAACTTAGTAAATCTTAGTAATATTGAACTTATTAAGTTGATTTTGAAATAGCCAAAGGAAAGGACACTGTTTTTTTCCTTTGTGCTTTAGGCTTCACAAGTTGTAAATTACAACACTTATTTTTACTAAAACTTTTTTCTTTAGATAGCCTCGGGATACCATACGTATTCTTTGAAGAGTACTAGTACTCTTTTTCGATTGAGAAATGAGCGTACTCTTCTTTTTGTGAAATTTCACCAAATGTACTCTTGTTGTGTTGAAAGACTTTTTATCAGAAAAACCCAGTAATTTTTTTCAATTCATGAAGATAAAAGAATTCCGAGGTCATTAATGCATTCATTTTGCATTACAATTTTCTTGAAAAAAGATAAATTCTTTGATGAGTGATATAATGAGATTAAACAACTTTTTGGAATATCTAGTTTCAAGAAAGGCGTTGAACTAATCTGTAAGAGCAATCAGCGCCTTTAAACATGCTACTAGTACCTAAACAGTAGCAAACACATAAAAAATTTGCTTAAAACAAAATGAAGAAAATCTGAATTTAAAATAAAAATAAAAGAATTTTAAAGAACAATTCAAAATTGTCCAACTTGGAATTGATTATCGTTATAAGAATGGCTTAATA
>NC_073691.1:133756893-133783380 GCF_029784155.1 Uranotaenia lowii | reverse complement strand
TTGAAATACTTATTTGAGTGCAGGGACCTATTTGTAAGTAATTTGTAACACATGCACATGAATTATTGTGAACTAATCAATAAATTACCTATTTTAGTTGAGTCTGAACATATCCAGACTACAGAAAAACCACAAGCTCAAAAATAGTTCGAGATGACCTCAACGAGTAAAAGAAACCCTAACCTCAAAGATGCAGCACCTAATAAAACATCCCACAATTGTAAAGCCTGCTCGAAGCCCGATGATGCACAAACGATGGTGGCTTGCGACGATTGCAGTTTGTGGTGGCATTTTAATTGTGCGGGAGTTGATGAATCAGTCGCTAATCGTTCGTGGAAATGCGCTGGATGTGTAGCGGCGGCTAGCACTGAGACCGGAACTAAAAGCCATAAGTCGGCCAAATCGGTAGTATCTGTGAAATCGAATGCCTCAGCAGCTCGGTTGCGACTTAAGCAGTTGGAAGAGCAAAAGTTTTTAGAGGATCGCTTGCGTGCAGAACAGGCCCAGAAAGATCGAGAGTTTCTTGCCAAAAAACACGAACTCGAACTGGAAATAATGCAGGAAGAAGTTACTGGAAACAGTGAGAAGAGCTATGGGGTTTCCGAGCGTGATGACCCTGTCAGGAACTGGGTTAAAGCTCAAAATGCCCAGAAAGGATTTAAAGAGGCGGTAGGACTGCAAACATCTACCCCAAAAGGTTTTCAACTGGAAGAGTGTAGCCAAATTGAGCTGAGGCCTCACCCACTAAGATGTGTGGGCACAATGGAGCCAGAACCATTGGTGCACTCTGCGGAACAAGAAAACAGAAAGGGGGATTCTTTGTCACCACTTTATGATCCATTTACTGATAGTCGACTTCTACAGCAGTCGGAAAGGAACTCAAACCCCCTCAATCATCAACAGACTCAGCAACAAGAACTATGCATCGTACCACATCAGCATACACTTGATACAACATCTATAACTCGAAGACAGTTGGCTGCAAGGCAGGTTGTATCAACTGATTTACCTAAGTTTTCTGGGGACCCCATGGAGTGGCCAATGTTTCTTCAGGCATTCACATCAACCACTGCCATGTGTGGAATTCAACCTGCAGAAAACTTGGCGCGCCTACAAAGATGTCTTGTGGGAATAGCTCGCGAAAAGGTGCTCAATATCCTCACCATTCCATCCGCAGTGCCCGAAATCATGACCACACTTCAGGACGAATGTGGTCGCCCGGACCAGATGGTCCAATGTTTGCTTAATAGAATACGTAGCGCAAAGCCCCCAAACGCCAATAAGTTAACTACGTTAATAACATTCGGTCGTGAGGTACGTAATCTCGTGACATACATAGAGGCAGCCACCTTAGAAACTCACCTTTCCAATCCAACGTTATTGACGGAGCTTGTCGCTAAATTACCCCCGTGTTTACAACTCCAATGGGGATTGTACCTACAGCAAATACCTGGCCCCACCTTGAAAGCATTCGGCGAGTTTATTTCATCCATCAGGACAGCGGCGTGCAATGTGTCACTAGCCATTGAATCGGGAGAAAATATAAACAAAAAAGACAAACCGGTAGGATTCTTGAACACCCATCGCGAGAACGAAATAGATGAAACCGTAGAGGTGCAAAGATTCAAAACCGATGCCAAACCTTGTTTGGCCTGTGGTCAGGTAGATCATAAAATTAAAGATTGTAATGTATTTCGAGGATTTTCTTTGGAGGAACGTTGGAAATTAGTAGAAGAAAAACACATGTGCGAACGTTGCTTGTTTCCACACAGCAGATGGCCATGTCGCACCAAACAACCATGTGGCATCGCTGGCTGTGCTCAACTCCATCATAAGCTTTTACATGCGTACAACGAACCGACTTATTCTTCAAGGCTGGAAACACCACGAACAGTCACAACTCATCGACATGACCACAGTACTACTCTTTTCAAAATCATACCCGTAAAGCTTTATGGAAAGAACAGGACCTTGGATGTGTATGCCTTCCTTGATGACGGCTCAGACATCACTTTGATTGATGAATCCGTGGCAGATGAATTAGAATTGGATGGAATTCGCAAGCCACTTTGTCTACAATGGACCAATAATGTGACTCGAGATGAAACCAACTCGCGAACCGTTAGTATGAAAATTTCCGGTAGCAAAGGTGGAAGGAAACACCAGTTGGAAGAAGTAAGAACAGTTTGCAACCTGAATCTTCCAAAACAGACGCTTAATTACGAAGAACTAGCAAAGCATTTTGACCATCTTCGCGGACTTCCTGTTTGCAGTTATTTCGACGTTACACCGAAAATTTTAATTGGAATAGACAACGCTAGGCTAAAGTTGGGCTTGAATAGAAGGGAAAATGATGATATTGAACCGGTTGCAATCAAAACCTACTTGGGATGGACAATTTTCGGTGGTCGTCGCTCGCCAAGTGACACCTCACGCTCGCTGGTTCACGTTTGCCGTTGTACACACGATGAAGTTTTGAATAATCAGTTGACGAGCTTCTGTAAAGCCGAAGATTTGGGCATAGCAGAACAAACACCACCAGAATCAGAAGATGATAAACGCGCACGGAAGATTCTTCGTGAAACCACCAAACGAACAAAATCCGGTAAATTCGAAATGTCATTACTGTGGAGAACGGATTACATCAAACTTCCAAAAAGCTATTCGATGGCAGAAAAACGCCTGGAATGTCTTTGGAAACGACTTGATAAAAATCCTGCCCTGAAAACAAAAACCTGTCTGAAAATCCAGGAATATATCGACCTTGGATATGCTCACAAAGCAACAGCAGAGGAGCTAGCAGGAGCAAACTCAGACCGCACGTGGTATCTACCAATAGGTGTTGTTCAAAATCCTCGTAAACCGGATAAACTGCGACTAGTATGGGACGCTGCAGCTCAAGTGTCTGGCATTTCACTCAACTCAATGTTGCTCAAGGGCCCGGATCTTCTCACACCATTATTATCAGTGTTGTACCAATTTCGCGAGCGGGAGTATGCAATATCTGGTGACATTAGGCATATGTTCCATCAACTAATGATTCGGCCGGAAGATAAGCATGCGCAGAGGTTTTTATGGCGTGAAGAGAAAAATTCTCCAATTGAGGTCTTCATTATGGATGTCGCGACCTTCGGAGCAACCTGCTCTCCTTGCTCCGCCCAGTACGCGAAAAACCTCAATGCTATAGAACATCAAGAAAGATACCCCGAGGCCGCAGCCGCCATTGTTGATTCTACTTATGTGGATGATTTCCTTGCCAGCCGAAACACAGTAAACGAAGCGGTCAAGCTGGCTCAAGATGTGGCGACCGTCAATAAAGCTGCAGGATTCCAAATACCCACTTGGCAGTCAAACTCATGTGAAGTACTCGAAAGGCTCGGTTGCAGAACCGAACGTGGCTTTAACGGTAATACGAAGGATTTTTCTATCGATAAAACTACCACTTATGAACGCGTTTTGGGAATAGCCTGGAAAACACAAAAAGATGTCTTCGTATTCCACACTATAGTTCACGATAATTTACAACCGCTGCTGCAAGGAGATGTGATTCCAACTAAAAGAGAAGTCCTAAGAATTGTTATGAGTATTTTCGACCCAATCGGCTTCGTCTCAAATTACACAATTCATGGTAAGATTCTGATCCAAGCTATCTGGCGATCCGGTGTGCAGTGGGATGAACCCAT
This sequence comes from Uranotaenia lowii, assembly GCF_029784155.1. NCBI lineage: Eukaryota > Metazoa > Arthropoda > Insecta > Diptera > Culicidae > Uranotaenia > Uranotaenia lowii. The sequence goes on along the minus strand of NC_073691.1, from coordinate 133,779,697 downwards.
CAATCAGCTAGAATTTGAATACTGGAAAAAATGGATTCTGCTGATTCCGGAACTTTCGCGTGTTGAAGTACCTAGATGTTATTTCCCGGGATACGAAATAGAAAGTCTGAATTCGATACAACTGCACGTATTCGTGGACGCCAGTGAGGAGGCTTTTGCGTGCGTTGCTTACTTTCGGATTATAGACAGGGGTCTAGCTCGATGTTCCCTTGTTGCCGCAAAAGCCAAAGTAACGTCCTTACGACCACAGTCAATCCCTCGCAATGAACTAAATGGTGCATTGATTGGAGCTCGGCTGATGAAGACTATCGCGGAAAGTCATCGTTTACCTATCTCGGAAAGGTTCTTCTGGACTGACTCATCAGTTGTTTTGTCATGGTTACACGCAGATCCAAGGAATTATAGGCAATATGTTGGTTTCCGGGTAGGAGAAATTCTTTCTACAACGAGTCTGACAGAGTGGAGATGGTTACCCTCTAAACTTAATATTGCAGATGAGGCGACCAAGTGGGGAAATGGGCCGACCCTCGATCCAGACAGTATGTGGTTTAAAGGTCCGGATTTCCTTCTCATGAGCGATAACGAATGGCCGACCCAGAGACCACCTATAAGCAAACCACTTGTTGAACTTAGAAAGCTGAATGTTCACAGCCATCAGACTGGGCTCACACCTCTTGAGTATGAAAACTATTCAAGCTACGATCAGCTGGTCAAACGTATTGCTTATTTGTACCACTTCATCCATCGTTGTAAGGCAAAAGATCGTATTGAGACCGGTCTTCAAACCTTGCTTCTGAGCCAACTAGACTACGAAAAAGCGGAAAAAGCGCTCTGGCGATTGGCTCAGTATGAAGACTATCGAGAAGAAATTTCTACGTTGAAAAGTAACACTAATTCACCTCCTGGGAAACAAAAACGACTCCTGAAAACAAGTCCCTTGTACAAAATTTGCCCATTTCTCGACGATGATGGAATCCTGCGCGCAGAGACCCGCATCGATGGTTTGTATTATTCTTATAATTTCCGCAATCCGGTAGTGTTGTCAAAAAACAATCACGTTACAAGGCTGATAGTGCTGAGATGCCACCAACGATACGGTCATGCGAATCTTGAAACAGTATTAAATGCACTACAAAGGCGATTTTATATTCCCAAATACCGGTCGACTGTGAAAACAATAATTAAAAGTTGCTTATGGTGCAAAGTTTACCGTGCGATTCCTAGCAGTCCCAAAATGGCTCCACTACCGCATCCAAGAATCAAGCCTTATGTTCGCCCTTTCACCTTTACTGGCGTGGACTATTTTGGCCCACTGTTAGTTAAAAGGGGCCGGTGTAGCGTCAAACGATGGATCTGCCTGTTTACCTGCCTGTCCATCCGAGCTATCCACCTTGAAGTGGTCCATTCGTTGTCGGCTGATTCATGTATTCAAGCCTTTCGCCGTTTTGTCGCCAAGCGAGGATCTCCACAACACATATATAGCGACAATGGCACTAATTTCCGTGGCGCCTCTAGGGAGCTCGCTTCTGAAATCAAGGCGGCAAACCAAAAAGCTGCTGCAATTTTCACTAATGCTGAAACACAGTGGCACTTCAATCCACCTTCCACTCCTCACATGGGAGGCGTGTGGGAGAGAAAGGTGCGTTCCGTTAAGGATGCATTTAAGAATATCAAACCAAAACGATTATTAGACGATGAAGAACTCATGACACTCATGTCCGAAGTGGAAATGATTGTTAATTCTCACCCCCTGACATTTGTGCCCTTGGAAAATCCTAACGAAGATATCATCACGCCAAATAGTTTTCTACTTATGAGTTCAGATGGTACAGATCAAACTAGGGTGCCGATGGAATCTATTGATCTGAGAGCAAACTTGAAAACCAGGGAAGATATGCTTAACCAATTTTGGAAGCGATGGATAGACGGGTATTTACCAACTATAGCAAGAAGAACAAAATGGTTCAACGATGTACGCCCGCTTTGCGTAGGAGATCTAGTGGTTGTAGTGGATGAAGCCGTTAGAAACGGATGGTTGCGAGGACGAGTTATCAAAACCTATCAAGGCGTCGACGGCCAGGTCAGGAGAGTGGACGTGCAGACTGACGCAGGTGTTCTACAACGTGGCGCAGTTAAAGTAGCCTTGCTGGATCTGGATGATAAGGGTAAAGCCGAGTAATACCTGGCGTTACGGGGTGGGGTGTTTCCAATAATAAGCTAGGTACGACTCTGCGCGAAGGGCTCTCAAGAAGTTGCCAAAATTTATCTGTTCCTTATTATGACATTCTTAATATTATATAATGACGTTTAAGATCGAGGAGGAAAAGGAGTAAACGATGTTTATCTCAAGGTTGTCAGCATAGGTCGAAGATATCACGTGTGCGCATTGTGAGGATTATTTAGAATTGATAATTGGGTTTATTTGTTTTGGTGATCGGCTAGAATTTACTTTCGCAATAGTAAGTAATACGGATTCGATTTATATAAATATAAATATATTTACCGAAGATAATTCCCTACAGTATTCGCCAAACAAAACCTGCTGTTGAACTACATTGAAATACTTATTTGAGTGCAGGGACCTATTTGTAAGTAATTTGTAACACATGCACATGAATTATTGTGAACTAATCAATAAATTACCTATTTTAGTTGAGTCTGAACATATCCAGACTACAGAAAAACCACAATATATATATATATATATATATATATATATATATATATATATATATATATATATATATATATATATATATATATATATATATATATATATATATATATATATATATATATATATATATATATATATATATCTATTATATAAAATTCTCTTGTAACGGTGTTTGTAGTACTACTCCTCCGGAATGACCCAACCGATTCAAATGAAATTATTTTTAGAATATTCTGTGGCCATGCGAATCGGTTTATATCGAATAAAAACAACAAAAAGTCGCATCAATTGTCCGTAATCATTGAATTTGTAATAAATTGATTCAAATTAAAGTCATGGCCTTCAATTTTTTCGAGATTTTCTTTCCTTTGGGCGCCGGGCGGGCGATTTGTTTTTCATCTCCATGGTCGAGGCGTCGCCAGCAAACGTCGAGAAAGGATAGTTACCAAAGCATAGCATACTGATTAGTTGAAATATTTGGGCGCGCATTTCTAAACCAAGCATAATTTCAATGCATGTGGTGGCGATATGAAGCCTAGATGTGTTTTTATCTACTCGATTCCTACATCATTTGTACAGCACATAGTAATGCATGACGCCCAGATTGATATTTTGCCGATCAAATCAAAACCATTTAAACAATTTAAAAATGAAACTATTTTAAGTTCAAAAGAAATTGTTGTCTGAAAAATATGAATTTGATACTGATGCATATAAAATAATGGTATGACTCTTTGCGGACATTTAAAAAAATGAAAGTGTGAAAATTTACATACAGTTTTATAATCCAATACCCCTAGAATAATTTTTCGAGCATGTACAAATGTGCTCAACAGAAGATATATGAAGTGCTTTTAAATTTACAGAACAACAACAAAATTCGTTGAAAATGAACAGACACTTGAACTGAACAAGAGCCTTTCCTTCAAAAAGGATTATACACGATTGAAGTTTATTTTAAGGTCAAATGCAAAGATTTTTTTGATTTTTTGCAAGCTTTAGTGAAAGTTATCAATAAAATAAGAAGAATTGTCAGTTAAAACATGCATTAGAGGCTTTAATTAAGAACAAGTGCAAACGTTCAACATTTACAAAAAAAATGTATACATTATTTCTTCATCTATAATGGTTGAGCCCAAATAAAAAATCGGACTAAAAAAACTCAACTTTTTTGTCAAATCATTCACCGAAAAACTGTGTACAGGTTCACTTTTTGTTTACCCAGAATTCAAGTACGTACTTAACATAAACGTGTGTTTTTGTTTACTATATTTTGGCTACAAAGACGAGACTTTAGATCCGCTTTTTTGTGATTGATATTCCAGAAACACTATTTTTTTGATAGCAGAAGCAGATTTTTTTTCGATAAGTTTTGATTATGACCTGAAAGTGCCGAAAATAACACTAACTCCTGTCATTTCACACGGTGAAACAAGTGACAACGCGCCTTTTAGCCATTAAACACATACCATTTTAGAATTTTTTTCTCCAAAAAGGTAAGAAAGGGTATCCCGAGTGTTGAACCTGAAGCGGATATTCAAAATTTTTAAATGTCTTTGTAAATGAATGTCTTATGGTAAATACTGTGAATACAGTGAAATTGAAGTACCAAGCATTATTTCATTCTGGAGAAAAACTGCAGATATATCAATGAAAGTTGATGAAAAAGACAAACAGGAACAAGTAATTCATTTTGAAGTCTTTACACTGACGCATCTGAAAAAGAATAAAGTGTTTCCACTTGCATCAATAAATGGGACAAATGTATACTCAGATATTTCTTTTTGAAGGAATATGAAAGTTGAACTGTGATGATAGCCGAAAGACACTTTAATGTTTTCAAAGATTTCGAGGAATATTTGCATGAAAACATGAAAAGTTCCAGAGAAAACGAATGAACTCATGAAATCATCGGGTTAGGTTAGCTCTTTTCGGTCTTTTTAATTTTTAAAAACCTGCATTTCAATCAAATGTTATTGAATCTTGAAAATATCACATAATCTTAAATAAAAAAGCAGATCACCTCCAACACTGTTCAGGAAATTTTTAAATCAGAACACCCCAATGCTTCAGTAAGAATCTTAAAAACAATGGTTTAAATTAGCAAATATGTCACTTGGGATAAAAATCCAAATAAAAATGCTGTAATTCGGTTGAAGTAAAAAATCTAAACACATTTTTCCCCCATTCAAAACTTATCGTTTTCTTGATTAATTGGGTAAATGTTCAAGGAAATTTTTTGCTTAAACAAATAATAAAACGGCGAACTTTTTTTTGGACATGTTTTTGATGAACATATGGGTATTAATTTCCACTGCTGCTTGGAAATGGTCAGTAAAGAATCATCTCTAATGTTTTTTTTATTTCTGCAGTTCTTAAAAATATACCATTCAAAGTTATTCGGGAGCTGAAAGTGCTGCGATAGGTAGAATATTGGGCAAATACTCCTAAAATGGTCCCGATCTTCATAATTCTTTTCCCATGAAGTTTCATATGCAATAAATTCCAATTAATGATAAACTTTTGATTTCAATTTCAACCTTAATGTGAACTCGAGCAAAGCGGAGTAAATCAACTTAATGGTATTCAATAAATGAAACATAGATATTATCAACATATAGTTATTACTGGAGCAAGTTACAAAGAGTGGATTTTTTAGCATGAGTCTTGCCAAGTTTGATGGTTACGTTGAGTGCTGTAAAAATCAAACTTGCAACGGGAAGCTGATACCTGATACCATTCGGGAATATCCGAAGCATACGAATCAAAGAAAAGTAAATGAAAAGTATTCATGTAAGATGCACGTAAGAATGATTGAAGGTATTGATTGATAATTTATGTAAAGACACGTAGAATTGAGTTAAAATTCTTAGGTTTGATTCCGATAGAATTAAGCGGGACAATTTGAGTAAACGGAAAAGAAGGATATGTAAAAAATGCTTTTTTAAAGTCAAACAGCGAGGAAAAAATGAAAAATGGACGTCAAGTTTAACATGGTAAAACGAAGTTTACCGGGACTGCTAGTCTATTATATAAAATTCTCTTGTAACGGTGTTTGTAGTACTACTCCTCCGAAATGACCCAGCCGATTCAAATGAAATTATTTTTAGAATATTCTGTGGGCATGCGAATCGGTTTATATCGAATAAAAACAACAAAAAGTCGCATTAATTGTCCGTAATCATTAAATTTGTGATAAATTGAATCAAATTAAAGTCATGGCCTTCAATTTTTTCGAGATTTTCTTTCCTTTGGGCGCCGGGCGGGCGGTTTGTTTTTCGTCTCCAAGGTCGAGGCGTCGCAAGCAAACGTCGTAGGAGGTTAGTAACTATGGCATAGCATACTGTTTAGTGGAAATATTTGGGCGCGCATTTCTCAACCAAGCATAATTTCGATGCATGTGGTGACCACATGAAGCCTAGATGTGTTTTTTCTTCTTGATTCCTAGATCATTTGTACAGCACATATGTAGTAATGAATGACGCCCAGATGTGACCCAGATTAATATTTTGCCGATCAAATCAAAACCATTCAATCGATTTGAAAAAATTAAACATCAATTCGTGTTATTTCAAGAAGGAATTGTTGTCTAAATAATATGAATTTAGTACTGATGCGTATGAAATAATGGTATGACTCTTTGCGGACATTTGAAAAAAGAAAAGTGGAAAGACTTGGTTTATAATCCGCTAGAAATATTTTTCAAACATGTACAAATGTACTTCACAGAAGTTGTATCATGCGCCATTAAATTTATAGAACAACTACAAAATCCGTTGCAAATTAACAGTCACATGAACTGAACAAGAGCCTGTCCTTTAAAATGGATTATATAAGATTGATGTTCATTTGAAGGCCGAATGCAAAGAAGTGCAAACGTTCAACATTTACAAAAAATGTATACATGATTTCTAAATTTATAAATGGTTGGGCCCAAATAAACAATCTGACTAAATAATCTTAACTTTTTTTAAATCTTTCACCAAAAAACTGTTTACAGGTTCCCTGTTTGTTTACACAGAATTCAAGTACGTACTTAACATAAATGTGTGTTTTTGTTTAACATATTTTGGTTACGTAGGTGAGACTTTAGATCCGATTTTTTGTTGGCATTTTTTTTCGTGATTGATATTCCAGAAGCATAATTTTTTTATAGCAGAAGCTGATTTTTTTTTTTTTGATAAGATTTTGTTATGACCTAAAAGTGTTGAAAATAATATTTACTCCTGTCATTTCACACGGTGAAACAAGTGGCAATGCGCCTTTAAGTCATGAAACATATTCCAGTTTTTCTCTAAAATAGTCAGATAGGGTATCCCGAGTGTTCAATCTGAACGGATATTTAAAATTTTTAAATGTCGAGGTAAATTTAAATGAAAATTTCCAGAAAAAAAAATGAACTCATGAAACTATCGTAGCCTTGAAAGATTAGTTCTTTTTTATGTTTTGAATTTTTTATAACCTGCGTTCCAATTAAATCTTATTGAATCTTGAAAATATCACATAATCTTAAACAGAATCGCAAATCACCTTCAACACTGTTTAGGAAAATTTTAAATCAGACAACAATGGTTTAAATTGGCAGGTATGTATTTAAGGATAAAAAAGAAGATAAAAATGCTTTAATTCGGTTGAATAACAAAAAATTTAATCATATCTTCTCTCCTTTCAAAACCAAATTAAATTTCTTTGAATATTAACTTCTTGATTTAATTAGCATTTTTGCTAAAAAAAAGGGCGAACCTTTTTTTGGACATGATTTTGATGAAAATATAACCACTGCTTCCAAATGTGAGGAAAGTTAAGCTGCTTGAAAATGGTTTGAAAAAAGTCATCTCTTATGTTTTTATTTCTTCAGTTCTAAAAAATCTACCATCAAAAGCTACTTGGGAGCTAAAAGTGCTGCGCTAGGCAGAATATTGAGTAAACACTCCAAAAATTGTCCCGATATTCAAAATTCTTCTTCCATAAAGTTTCATATGCAATAAACTCCAATAAATGAGAAACTTTTTAATTCGATTTAAAGCTTAAAGTGAACTCGAGCAAAGCGGAGTCAATCAATTAAATTGTATACAATAAATGAAACATAGATATAATCAACATATGTTATTTATGGAACAAGTTATAAAGAGTGGATTTTTTTTTAGCATGAAGTTTGCCAAGTTTGATGGTAACGTTGAATGCTGAAAAAATCGAATTTGCAACGGGAAGCTGATACCTGATATCATTCGGCAATATTCAAAGCATCCAAATCAAAGAAATGTAAATGAAAAGGATTCATGTAAGATGTATGTAAAATTTATTGGAGATATTTTTTTAATAATCAGTTAAAAGACCCGTAGAATTGAGTTAAAATTCCTCGATTTGATTCCAATATAATTGAGCAGGCCAATTCGAGCAAACGGAAAAGATGGATATGTTTAAAAACTAGGACATGTTCAAGAAAGCGAGACGATTAACAACTCAAGATTTGATGCTTTTTTTAAGTCAAACAGTGAAAAAAAAATTGAAATAGACGCCAAGTTTAAAATGGTAAGACGAAGTTTACCGGGTCTGCTAGTCTATTATATTAAATTCTCTTGTAACGGTGTTTGTAGTACTACTCCTCCGAAACGACCCAAACGATTCGAATGAAACTATTTTTAGAATATTCTGTAGCCATGCGAATCGGTTTATATCGAATAAAAACAACAAAAAGTCGCATCAATTGTCCGTAATAATTAAATTTGTAGTTTTTGAATGAAATAAAAGTCATGGCTTCTATTTTTTCGAGACTTTTTTTCCTTTGGGCGCCGGGTGGGCGGTTTGTTTTCCGTCTCCATGGTCGAGGCGTCCCGAACCAACGTCGTGAGAGAATAGTAACCATGGCATAGCATACTGAGTAGTGGGAACGTTTTGGCGCCTATTTCTCAACCAAGCATACTTTTAATGCACGTGGTGGTGATATGAAGCCTAGATGTGTTTTTTTCCTTCTCGATTCCTCGCTTATTTGTACAGCACATATGAATAAATGAAGCCTAGATGTAACCCAGATTGATATTTTGCCGATCGAATCAAAACCATTTAAATGATTTTAAAATTTAAAACTATTTTGATTTCATGTTAATTGAATCAGCAATGGTTGTCTAAAAAACATGAATTTAATACTAATGCATATGAAAAAATGGTATGACTCTTAGCGGACGTTTGAAAAAAAGAAAGTGGGAAGATTTACGTACGATTGTATAATCCAATATGCCCAGAAACATTTTTCGAACATGTACAAATGTGCTTAACTGAAGATAAATCAAGCGCCTTTAATTTTACAGATTTTGATTTGAAATTCGTTTATTTGGAAGGGTGCCGTGCGCTATACCGATTAAGCACCCTTATAATTTTACAGAACAACAACAAAATCCGTTGAAAATGAACAGACACATGAACTGACCAAGAGCCTGTCCTTTAAGAAGGATTAAATATTATTGATGTTTATTTAAAGGCCGAATGCAAAGAATTTTTTGCTACCATATGTGTAAGTTATCATAAGTTATCAATAAAATAAGAAGAATTTTCAGTTAAAAGGTACACTAGAGTGAGTGCAAACGTTCAACATTTACAAAAAATGTTTACGTTATTTCTTCATTTATACATGGTTGGGCTCAAATAAACAATCTGACTAAACAAACTCAACTTTTTCTCAAATAATTCACTGAAAAACTGTTTACAGGTTCACTGTTTGTTTACACAGAATTCAAGTACGTACTGAACATAAACGTGTGTTTTTGTTCAACATATTTTGGCTGCATAGGAGAGACTTTAGATTCGCTTTTTTGTTGAAAAGTTTTTTTTTGTGATTGATATTCCAGAAGCATAATTTTTTTGATAACAAAAGCAGAATTTTTGTTATAAGTATTTATTATGACCTAAAAGTGTTGAAAATAATATTATCTCCTGTCATTTCACACCGTGGAACAAGTGGCAACGCGCTTTTTAGTCATGAAACATATACCTTTTAAGTTTTTTTTCTTCAAAATGATCAGAAAGGGTATCCCGAGTGTTATTTTATTCTGGAGATAAACTGCAGATATATCAATGAAAGTTGATAAAAAAGACAAACAAGAACAAGTATTAAATTCATGTTAAAGTCTTTCCACTGACGCATCTGAAAAAGAGCAATGTGATTTCACTTGCATCAATAAATGGGACAAATGTATACTTAGATATGAAAGTTGAACTGTGATGATATCCATTTGCACTTGCCCCGATGTTGCTTTATTGAAAATTACAATTTTTATAATAAAAAAAGAAATTTATATGTTTTTTTCAGGTTTACAGGTAGGTATATTTAAATGAAAATTTCCAGGAAATAGAATGAACTCATGAAATCATCTTAGCCAGATTATTTCTTTTCGATCTATTTAATTTTTTTAAACCTGCATTCCAATTAAATGTTATTGAATCTTGAAAATAATACATAATCTTAAATAAAATCTCAGATCACCTCCAACACTGTTCAGAACACCCCAATGCTTCAGTTAGAACCTTTAAAAACAATGGTTCAAATTGGCAGTTATGTTCTTAGGATAAAAAAATTAAAAATGCTGTAATTCGGTTGAATAACAAACAATCGAAACATTTATTTTATTCTTTTTCCATAAAGTTTCATATGCAAAAAATTCAAATTAATGAGAAACTTTTTATTTCGATTTTAACCTTAAAGTGAACTCGAGTAAAGCGAAGTAAAGCAACTAAATGGTATTCAATAAATAAAACATAGAAAAATATGGAATAATGTATGGAACAACTTACAAAGAATGGATTTTTTTTAGAATGAGGCTTGGCAAGTTTGATGGTTACGTTGTGTGCTAAAAAAAATTATTATACAACGCAAAGCTGATACCTGTTTCCATTCGGCAATTTGTATATATATATATATATATATATATATATATATATATATATATATATATATATATATATATATATATATATATATATATATATATATATATATATATATATATATATATATATATATATATATATATATATATATATATATATATATATATATATATATATATATACATATATATATATATATATATATATATATATATATATATATATATATATATATATATATATATATATATATATATATATATATATATATATATATATATATATATATATATTTATATATCTATTATATAAAATTCTCTTGTAACGGTGTTTGTAGTACTAAAGTCTGCTTCATTTAATATTGGAACAAATTCTTTTGCTCATTGTGGCGCTCCTAGTGGACGGATTTGGAAACTTTTTTCACCCACGTGTCGGGAAATTCATTACCTTTCACCATGTATTTATGTCATAACACCAAACGATAGCATTTTGTAAACAACCGCCATGGAAGCCGAACGGAGAGATCAAATTGTGCACAGTTTTCTTACGAGTACGAGTACGAGAATTTCTTCGAAACAGCAATAAATATTTTTTTTAATTTTTTTTATGAAAGAGTAAAGAAAATGCTACATTTGTATGAAAAACAAATTATGAATTCGTTAATAAATGACTGAACTACACGCAATTGTTTGTGTTCCAATATTAAATGAAGCAGACTTTACATCCGTCGAACTTGGTCAGCACTTGGTCGTACAGCTTTCGAGCACGGATTCTGGCCACATTGTTCTGCTTCAGCGTCCGATTTGGCTGTTTGCTGGCTCGGAATGACCTTATTCCTTCCCGGAGACGAATTCGTCGCACCGTACTGTGAGCGGCCTGGAACTTATTGGCCAAATCGCGGTCTGAAAGATTGGGATTCCTCTTGACGGCCTTGATGACTTTCCCACGCAGTTTCCGGTCGACAGTTCCACTCCGACGCTTCGAATGCGGCTTCCGAGCCGTCGTCAATGTTTCTTTGTACTGCTTGATAACACGCCATACGGTATTTCTGGGCATTTTAAGCTGTTTAGCTAGCTTCGATGCCGACAACAATGGATTTTCAAGAAAACTGTGCACAATTTGATCTCTCCGTTCGGCTTCCATGGCGGTTGTTTACAAAATGCTATCGTTTGGTGTTATGACATAAATACATGGTGAAAGGTATTGAATTTCCCGACACGTGGGTCAAAAAAGTTTCCAAATCCGTCCACTAGGAGCGCCACAATGAGCAAAAGAATTTGTTCCAATATTAAATGAAGCAGACTTTAGTACTACAAACACCGTTACAAGAGAATTTTATATAATAGATATATAAATATATATATATATATATATATATATATATATATATATATATATATATATATATGTATATATATATATATATATATATATATATATATATATATATATATATATATATATATATATATATATATATATATATATATATATATATATATATATATATATATATATATATATATATATATATATATATATATATATATATATATATATATATATATATATATATATATTCAATTGCTGTATACCATTCAGTAGATTTATTTCGTTTTGTTATATTGTTTTTAATATCGGGACAATTTTTGGAGTATTTGCCGAATATTTTGTCTAACGCAGCGCTTTCAGCTCCCAATAAGCTTTGGATGGTGTATTTTTTAGAGCTGTAGAAATTAAACACATTAGAAAAGATTTTTTACTAACCATTTTCAAACAGCTTATTATTCACCATCCTCATGCTTCGAAACAGTTTGAATTAAAATCCATATTTTCCCCAAATCATTTCCAAAAAGTTTCGCCTGATACTTAAGTTATAGACTTTACACATTTCAACTCAAAGTGTTCCCAACAGCACTTGTCATGGCTTTAAATCTGGTGATTTGGTGAATCAAAGAAACGAATTATTTTGAAAAGAGGAAAACATATGTTTAGATATATTCATCCATTATTTTAAAGATTTTAATTCAAGCAGATCTGATTTCTAAATTTCCTGAACATTGTTGGTCTGCGATTTCATTTAGAATTACGTTATATTTTTAAGATTTAATAACATTAAATTGATAAGCAGATTTTTTTTTTTAAATTTAAAAGATAATCTGAATAATCTGAAAATAAATAATCTTTTCAGCCTACGATGGTTTCATGAGTTCATTTTATTTTCTGGAAATTATCATATAAACAAAACATTAATAAAAATTATGTGTCATTTTTAACTTAAAATTTTAATTTCCAAAAATGAAACACCGGTCAAATCCTAACGAATATCACCACAGTTCAACTTTCATATGCTTTGGAAAAAGTAATATTTAAAAAAAAAAATGTAAGTTATGTTGACAAACAGAAATATCGAAGTATATATTTGTCCCATTTATTGTGGCAAGGGAAAACACATAGGTCTTTTTAGATGCGTCAGTGAAAAGACTTTAAAATTAATTTAACACTTGTTCTTGTTTGTCTGTTTTATCAAATTTCATTGCTATAACCTAAGTTTTTTTTCCGGGATAAATTAATGCTTGGTACTTCAATTTCACTGAATGCTGTTCAACCAAAAGACCTTGATTTACAAAGACCTTTATAATAATTTTGAATATCAGCTTCAGATTCAACACTCAGGATATCCTTTCTGGCCATTTTGAAGATAAAATTCTTAAATTGAAGATGTTTCATAGCTAAATTGCGCGTTTTCACTTATTCCACCTAAGAAATTACAAGAAATAATATTATTTTTAACACTATCAGGTCATATTAAAAGTTCATCATAAAAATCTGCTGCCCCTGGAATATCAATCAAAAAAAAACTTTTCAACAAAAAAGTGAATCAAAAGTCTCTTCTAAATAGTCAAAATATGTAAAACAAAAACACACTTTTCATGTTAAGTTTGTACTTGAATTGTGTGTAAACAAACAGTAAACGTGTACACAGTTTTGGTGAATGATTTAAAAAAAAAAGTTAAGTTCATTTAATCGAAATTTTTTTTGGGCCCAACAATTTTTAGATGAAGAAATTATGTATACATTTTTTGTAAAAGTCGATAGTTTGCTTAATTAGTTTGATAGTTGATAGTTAGAAATTCTTCCGGAAAATGCATATCCTCACTTTTTGTTATTAAAAAGTAGATTATTTGATTGATAACTTCACTTTACGTTTGCAAAAAATCAAATAGTTCATTCGGCCTTTTAAAACTTCAATTCTATCTAATCTATTTCAAAGAACAGACTCTTGTTGAGAGGACGAATGGCCAAGTTGGTTAAAATGCTCTATAATTAAACAAATTAGAAGAGAATAGACTTTTGCATTCTAGGATTGCATTGGATTATACGAAATTGAATGTAAAGCTTCCCAATTTCTTATTTTCAAACGTACTCAAAGTGTCATAACATTATTTCATATTTATCTTTACCAAGTTCATATTTTTTGGCAACAATTTACTTCTTAAATTAACACGAATTAAAAATGGTTTTGATATTTGAAATCGTTTATATGGTTTTGATTCGATCGATAAAATATCATTCCGTGTCACATCTAGGCGTCATTTATTACCATGTGCTGTGTACAAATGAAATAAGCAAGAAAAAAAACACATCTAGGTTACATATCGTCCCCACGTGCATAAGAAATAAAGGTACTTGGTTGAGAAATAGGCGCCTAATTTTTAAAATTTTCCAGCGATCAATGAACAGTATGCTTTGGTTACTATTATCTTGTAACGACGTTTGCTAGCGACGCCTCGCCCATGCAGACGAAAAACAAACCCCTCGAAGAAAAGAAAATCTCTAAAAATGGATGCCCGATTTTTCAATTTCAGATTTTGGCAAAACAAATATTATATGTTTTATTCGATCAGCAAAATGTCAACCTGAGTCACATCTTGGCGTCATTCATAACCATGTGCTGTAGAAATGAGCTAGGAATCAAAAACAAAAAAATTACATCAATGCTTCATATCGCCACCACTTGCATTGAAAATATGCTTGGTTGAGAAAAACGCGCCAAAATATTCTCACTGATCAGTATGCTATGCCATGGTTACTATCTTCTAACGACGTCTGCTCGCTACGCCTCGACCTTAGAGACGAAAAACAAACCGCCCAAAGGAAAAAAAATCTCGAAAAAATGGAAGCCATGACTTTTATTTCATTCAAAAAACTACAAATTTAATTATTACGGACAATTGATGCGACTTTGTGTTGTTTTTATTCGATATAAACCGATTCGCATGGCTACAGAATATTCTAAAAATAATTTCATTCGAATCGTTTGGGTCGTTTCGGAGGAGTAAAGTCTGCTTCATTTAATATTGGAACAAATTCTTTTGCTCATTGTGGCGCTCCTAGTGGACGGATTTGGAAACTTTTTTCACCCACGTGTCGGGAAATTCATTACCTTTCACCATGTATTTATGTCATAACACCAAACGATAGCATTTTGTAAACAACCGCCATGGAAGCCGAACGGAGAGATCAAATTGTGCACAGTTTTCTTACGAGTACGAGTACGAGAATTTCTTCGAAACAGCAATAAATATTTTTTTTAATTTTTTTTATGAAAGAGTAAAGAAAATGCTACATTTGTATGAAAAACAAATTATGAATTCGTTAATAAATGACTGAACTACACGCAATTGTTTGTGTTCCAATATTAAATGAAGCAGACTTTACATCCGTCGAACTTGGTCAGCACTTGGTCGTACAGCTTTCGAGCACGGATTCTGGCCACATTGTTCTGCTTCAGCGTCCGATTTGGCTGTTTGCTGGCTCGGAATGACCTTATTCCTTCCCGGAGACGAATTCGTCGCACCGTACTGTGAGCGGCCTGGAACTTATTGGCCAAATCGCGGTCTGAAAGATTGGGATTCCTCTTGACGGCCTTGATGACTTTCCCACGCAGTTTCCGGTCGACAGTTCCACTCCGACGCTTCGAATGCGGCTTCCGAGCCGTCGTCAATGTTTCTTTGTACTGCTTGATAACACGCCATACGGTATTTCTGGGCATTTTAAGCTGTTTAGCTAGCTTCGATGCCGACAACAATGGATTTTCAAGAAAACTGTGCACAATTTGATCTCTCCGTTCGGCTTCCATGGCGGTTGTTTACAAAATGCTATCGTTTGGTGTTATGACATAAATACATGGTGAAAGGTATTGAATTTCCCGACACGTGGGTCAAAAAAGTTTCCAAATCCGTCCACTAGGAGCGCCACAATGAGCAAAAGAATTTGTTCCAATATTAAATGAAGCAGACTTTAGTACTACAAACACCGTTACAAGAGAATTTTATATAATAGATATATAAATATATATATATATATATATATATATATGTATATATATATATATATATATATATATATATATATATATATATATATATATATATATATATATATATATATATATATATATATATATGTATATATATATATATATATATATATACGTTATAACATTTCCCACCGGCTACCTGTGACGTAGAACATTTCCCACCGGGTACGTGTGAAACAGAATGGAATAGCGCCACGAGCCAGACAGGTGAACGATGGTATGGTATCAGGTGACACACGCGCAACCGCGCAGGGGACAACCTGGACGACGTGGACGACTCGAACGGTGACCGACGCGATGATGGTTATTGCTGACTCGTTAATTATAGTTTAATAAAACAATCAGGGAATCAGCTTTGCTCTTCAGTCTTAGTTTAGGATCAAGTGAATAAAGTTAAAAAGTGAAAAGTGTAACAAAAGTAATAATAAAGTTTTTTTTTATTATGCTCGGCACGACAAGAGCATAACTGGCGCAGTCTGGACTAAGTTGGAAAGTAGTGACTAGTGAAGTGAAGAAAAGTGGAAAAAAATCCTAAATCATCATCAACCAGCCACGAAGAGCAGCTCATCCGAATTCAGGGAGAATTACTAGAGGCCCGGGAAACCGTTGACAGGAGGACACTGTTCAATTTGCGACCCCTAGGGAGGAGAAGCAGCCAACTGGTAACCTACATCCATCACTTAACGAGGCTAAGACTCCGGGAGATGAAGGTCACGATTATCCCGTTAATGTAAGTAAATTTTTCTTTACAAATTACAAGAAGTGACTTAAAACGATCTTAAGATCGAGTGAAAAAAATATTGTGGTTTATCATTCTTCATTTCTCGCCATAGAATTTTTCTTTCATGAAAAGAATAGAAAGATTCGATCAAAATAGAGAAATGGCGGAAGAAATGTCGAGGGAAGAGCTAATCGCTCATTTAAAAAACTTGACAGATAACCAGAATAGTTTGATACAAACAATTAATGAAATGAAAACAAGGGCAGATGACCCATTCATTCATTTTCGGACACCGGATCCGATAAAAAACTTGCCGAATTTCAAAGGCAACAAGAAAGAAGCACAAGCTTGGGTGGAAGACGTGGAGAATACTCTCGAGTTATTTTCGGGGTATTTACATAGCCCACTTTACCCGCAACTTATAAGGGCTGTAAAAGCCAAAATTATCGACGAAGCTAAGGAAATACTTATTGCTTCTGGAAACCCCAACACATGGGAGGAAATTAAGGAGGCAATCCTCAATTCATACGGAGATCGTAGAGATCTCACTTCACACATCCAATCCTTATTCTACATACAACAAGGAAAAAGGACTATCACTGAGTTTTATAACAAAATAAAGTCAATTGACACCTCAGTAAAGGCAACAGCATCCACAATGGATGAGTATAAAAATGCTACAAAAGCGATCAATTCGTTGATCAGTTTAATAACCGTCACAAGATTCGTGGATGGATTAAATGAAAATGTATCGATGCACGTAAGGAGTTGCAATCCAAAAACTTTGGAAGATGCATACAATACAACTCTGCAATTTTCAAATGCAGCGTACCGAACGAAATTAAACGAAAACAAATTATCTATTCATCAAAAACCACAACCGGGGAATAGCAAGCAATTTATTTACCAAAAACCACAACCGGGGAATAGCAAACAAATTCTCAAGCCGCCTTCAGGGAATTTTAGGCAAGGTTCAGGGAAATTTAAAAACATTAAAAACCCGACAATGGACGATGACGTATCGATGAGAACAGCAAAGTCAAGAATAGATATCAACATACATGAAAATAAAAGTAACTCAGAAATTATAAACGAAGATAATATAACTTCAGAACCGGACGACTCAGTAATCGAATCAGACGATGACGATTATTTCGCCGAGGGTGAAATAAATTTTCAGGTGGAAGAGACCGAAAACCAAAAAGACTGACGACAAATGACTTCATACCCTACATTACAATTCAAACCTCAAAAGGCGAGATAAAGCTCTTGATCGATACTGGATCAAATAAGAACTATATCTCACCAGATCATGTAAACATAGAAAATTGTAAAACCGAAAAAGGAATTAGAGTTGGAAATATTAATGGAAAACACAGCATAAATAAATCGGCATCTTTCGACCCGTTTCTAATAAACAAGAAAATAAAATTTTATGTGTTTAAATTTCACAAGTTTTTCGACGGCTTGATTGGCTACGAAACACTTAGAGATTTAAATGCTCGAATTGATATTCGTAGCAACACTCTAAAAATTGGAAGAAAAACAATTAAAATGTTGAAAAAATTTCCGGAAAACAGCACCATTAACATTAATGAACAAGAATTTCAGTTCATTGCAATTAAAACGAAGAATGATGGAGACTTTTTAATTGCTGACGAAAAAAATTATGGTTCTTTCATTATTTTACCAGGTCTGTACAATAGCGTCAATAAAACGGCTATAGTTGCTATCCAAAACAGCACAAAAAGACCACAAGAAATAAATTTAACCGAGGCTTTGGTGAACGAAGATCAATTCGAATTAAAAGAATTGCCAAAGCAAATTAACCCTAAAAATTATTCTTTTCGTGATGAACACATGAACGAAGAGGAAAAAAGAGCTTTGAAAAAAGTGGTAAATCAATACCGCGATGTGTTATACATCGAATCGGATAAACTGACGTTTACTCATAAAATTAAACACAGAATCCGTACGGTAGACAGTATCCCTGTACACACCAAATCATACAAGTATCCATACGTGTATGAAGAGGAAGTACAGAAGCAAATTAAAAAAATGTTGGAAGATGGGATCATAAAAGAATCCATCTCTCCCTATACTTCACCTGTATGGGTGGTCCCTAAAAAGGCCGACTCATCTGGTTCAAAAAAATTTCGTTTAGTTATCGACTATCGAAAACTTAACGAAAAAACGATAAATGATAAATACCCCATACCCGAGATATCAGATATTCTCGATAAACTGGGAAGGTCGAAATATTTTTCTACAATCGACCTAGTTTCTGGCTTTCACCAAATTCAATTGGATGAAGCAGACCAGGAAAAAACAGCTTTTTCTGTGAACGGTGGCAAATACGAATTTACACGTATGCCATTTGGGCTTAAAAACGCACCAGCAACGTTCCAGAGGGTTATGGATTGCATTTTGAGAGATTTAATCGGAAAATGTTGTTTCGTCTACATGGACGATATCATAATATATTCCAGCTCTCTGCAAAACCATTCCATAGACTTAGCACTTGTTATGAAAAAACTTAAGGATGCCAGGTTGAAAATCCAACTGGACAAATGTGAGTTCTTCAGAAAAGAAACTCAATTCTTAGGTCATACAGTGTCTGAGGATGGAGTCCGACCCAACAGTGACAAAATTGAAGTAATAAAAAATTGGCCGATCCCTAATAACGAAAAAGGAATTCGTCAATTTCTTGGAACATTAGGTTACTACAGAAGATTTATAAAGGATTTTGCTAAAGTTGTTAAACCATTAACCGCATTACTCAGGAAAGACGCTAATTTCACGATAACTCCAGAAATCGAAAAGTGTTTCAAAAAATGTAAGCAACTGCTGATAACAGACCCTGTGTTAATCTATCCAGATTTCACAAAAGAGTTCATTTTGACGACAGACGCGAGCGATTACGCTATAGGAGCAGTTCTCTCACAAGGACCTTTAGGAAAAGATAGACCAATCGCCTACGCATCGCGGACATTAAGTCAAACGGAAGAAAAATACTCGACTACTGAAAAAGAGTTTTTGGCAGTCGTATGGGCAGTCAAGCATTTTCGACCATATCTGTATGGAAGAAGATTCAAACTTATTACAGATCACCAACCATTAACCTTCTCGATGACTAATGCCAACCAAAGAATTATACGAGGAAAATTAGCACTTGAAGAATTTGATTACGAGCCTATTTACAAACCTGGAAAACAAAATACCGTAGCCGATGCACTTTCTAGATTAAAGATAGACGAAATCAATTCCAACTCTCAAATTCCTATAGAAGCTCAACTATCGGATACAGACAGTGACAGCGACCAAATGACTATTCACTCAGCGGATACCAGCGACGATTACTACATCTGGGCTACGGAAAAACCTATAAACGTTTTCAGAACCCAGCTTATTCTAAGAATAGGTGAAATCCCAATGATAGTTCACGAAGAAATCTTTCCAAAATACCACAGATTCACGATAGTTCAAACACAATTCAGCGAAATCGATATAGTGAATATTTTTAAGACAAAATTAAATCCTAGGGGCATGAACTGCTTACACTGTCCCATTTCAATAATGCAATTGATTCAGGAAACATATAAAAAACATTTTTCTAGTAATAAAACTTTTAAGATTTTTCATTCACAGGTTCTACTAAGGGACGTAAAGACGTCGCAAGAACAGGACGAAATCGTGCGGAAGGTTCACCAACACGCGCACAGGGGCGCAAAAGAAAATAAATTACAAATTCTTTCGGACTATTTTTTCCCAGAAATTGAAAAAAAGATCAAAATTTTTATCGACAGCTGTCTTGTTTGCAAAAAATGCAAATACGACAGAAAGCCACCCAAATTAATTCAAAAATTCAATGAAACACAAAAACCCTTTCAAAAAGTCCATATGGACATATTTTTCTTGAAACAAAGAAAAATGTTAACGGTAGTGGACGCATTTTCAAAATTCGCAAACGTGATCCCTCTTGAGACGAGAACTATCATTGACATCAAAAGAGCAATCACGGAGCACATTAGAATCTTTGGAAGACCAGAAATAATAGTTTGCGACCAGGAACCTAGTTTCACATCAATCGACCTCATAGGATTCTTACAAAATTTAAACATAGAAATTCACCACGCGAGTTCTAGTAACTCAAACGGAATAGTAGAGCGCTTCCACTCCACTTTAATCGAACTTTACAGAACTTTACATCAGAAATACAACGATTTAGAATTTTCCGATCAAATCAACATTTTAGTGGACACTTATAACAACACATTTCATTCTGCTACAGGTTTCAAACCTAGAGATATAGTTTTCAATAGCCAAAACCAAACAAACACTGATGACATCCTCCAAAACTTCAACAAAATGCAATCTGCAATCAAAGTTACTATGGAAAGACGTAGAAAACAAGTAGAAGAGAAAAACAAAACAAAAGACAAACCCCAAGAATTAGAAGTAGGAAAAAACGTTTTTGTCAAAGTTAACCAACGAATCACGAAAGACAAGGAACCATATAAAATCTCAAAAGTTAAAGAAAACAACGACTTAACTTTCAGGGACTCCTATAATGTCAAGATTCACAAAAATCGACTAAAAACATAACCTTTTTCTGACCGTTTTGTTTCAGACTGATAGCGCTGACGGCAGCAACCACATACCATGACATAACGACAAGAAATGGACTTTTGACTATAAAACTAGATACCGTAAAAACGAGAATAGGCTACGAAAGATTGATACACAGAATCAGTTTAGACGAGATTAGACAAAACATCGACTGTATAGAAAAGTTAGCTAACGCACTTAACATAACAGATCACTTAGAACAAACTTTACGATTCAAAATTAAAAAAGCAAACGAAAAATTAAATGGATTCTACCCAAAAAGATTTAGGAGAGGACTAATCAACGCACTAGGCAAAGCTGTTAAATTCATTGCTGGAAACCCAGATGAAGAAGACTTAATGCTCATCAATAAAAATTTAGAAATTTTAGAAAATAACAGCAACACAATAATTGATAATCAAGCAAAGCAAATTTAAATCAATAGTTTATTTCAAACAACTCTGAATAAAGTCACAAAAACCCTCAAATTAATCAAAGATCAAATCTTCTCTAACGACACACATTTTCGAAAAGATCTAGAAGTTATAAATCTTATATTCAACTTAGAGATATTAATCAAAACACTAGAAGAACTAGAGGAACAAATTGCCTTTTCTAAATCCAACTTTTTAAACAAAAATATTCTTAGTTCTCAGGAGAAAGAATATATTTATAAATTTTTGGTTAATCAACAAATAGACATCAAATTCGAAGAAGAAATTTATAAATTTGTAAAAGCAATAGCTTCTCTGCAAAACAACCATGTTATAATAATTGTTAAAATCCCAAAAGTAGAGCAGAAGGAATACACGCTGATACAACTGGAACCGGTCAACATTAACGGCAGCCAAATCAACACGGACATCCGATACCTAACCATACACCAACAAACGTTTTTCGAGCAAAAGGAAAAATGTTATATTTGCGACAACACATATCCTGTGGAAGATGAATGCATTTCAAGAATACTGACGAATCAACAAGCAAAATGCCCCATGTCCAAACAGCCGGATCAACCGATCATTAAAGAAATAAATGCAGGAACGATATTGGTCAACAGTCACAAAGCAATCAGCATACTGGACTCATGTGGAGATTCTCGGATCATCTCAACACCTATCATTATCGAGACAGGTAACTGCACAGTTACAGTGCAGAATTTTACATTCAAAAACACCTTTCAAACAAAACAAAAACACGAATATCTCACTCCAATATTCGGAAAAGAGATCGAAATAACCAAACAAAATTTCAATCTCGAAGAAGTACATCAAATGCACATTGATAATCTAAAAGAAATACAAAATCTCAAGCTACGCATGACCAACTCACAAAGCATCGGAGGAATAGCCATTGCCTCCATCATCTTGTTACTACTAATCATATCTTGCATCCGCAGATACAAAGCCAAATCGACTGAGCATCAACCTGCACACGAAGAAGGAAGGATTACCTTACAATCTTTCAGCTTGAAACCAAAGCTTCCAGGAGAAGTACCTATTGAGACAAAACCCAAGGACCAGGGAGCAAC